>NC_056735.1:469352012-469369512 GCF_019279795.1 Protopterus annectens
TACCCAGGCTGGGAAAGAGCGGACACCTGCAGCTGTAATACGAAAGAAGTAATATTGGACTACACATCTCCATGGTATCAGCCAGTTGAAATCCTTACATACATAAGCAAAATGTAACTTACTCAGTAGTGGGGCGTTGGGCATATCCCAGGCCTCCTGGATCCATTCGGTCAACTGGTCTTGCTTGCGTCACTTCAGGTCCGCATGGTGGTGATGGACCTGCTCACCAGTGCGTGGAATGCCAGTAGCACTGGTCAGATCATGAGCCAACTGGTCCCATGCCTCTGCCCTATACACTCCCCATGAGACCTGGCCCTGCATGAGTTGGGCCTCGTGATGATGGACAAGGAGCCAGACCATGTATCTGGACTCCTCAACGCCCCAACGCTGTGCTCGAAAGCAACGTTCCCTCACCTACTCCACTCATTCTGACTGCAGGTCTGTTCTACAATCGTTTCTGCTGTGTATTCCCGCCTATGGGGCTTATATATGCCGCTTTTCCCGCACATTTCTCTGATTGGCCATTTTGGAATTGTATCTACTTCACTGAAAATGCTTTATCATGCTCCATTCTGGATCTTATCCCATATATATGCTATTTCTGCATTTCTAGGTATTGCTGTCATGGCTTAGTGGTTTAGTACCTTGACTCTAGTGCATGGTGTCCTGGGTTCGAATCTGGCAACTGCTTTTTGATTTTCTTGACAGAAATGAGTTGAGACCTGTCAATCAAACATGCCAAAGGCACTTTTAAGCACTTAAAAGCAGGTCTGCGCTCGTTTGCGCGGAGGTAACGCATGCGCACTGGCAGTTAGCTTGTGGGAGCGGTGTGCAAATGGTGTGCGCTGGGATAAACCATAATTGGCTAGTGACACACATGTTCAGCTAAGCACAGCTAGTTGCAAACAGTTTCAGCCTGTTAAACTGGTGCTTAGCAATGGGCACGCAGTTTGCAGCTTTTTAAACACTACTCAGCTACAGGCAGTCTGTCTCACAGCAGCTTAGCTATCAGTACATTTCTGACTATTTTTATTATTGTGTTACTTCAAAATATATGCTCCATTTCATTCCATTTTACAAAAGGGAATACTTTTACATTTGTACAATACTGTCAGGGGGCTTTTTAGTGCTTATTTACAAAAAAAAAAGATTGTTGTGGGGGCTCGAACCCTGCCTGCCTACTCTTAGGCCAGCAACTCTACCGCTAAGCTATTACTTCTTGGCTTACTTTGCATATTTAGTTCTTATATCCTTTTCCACTGACTGCTAACTGCAATTGCGCTAGTAGCACACCCGCGAACACGAGCGCACACAGTAGCAAACATTTACGGGGTTTAAAAAAAATAAACAGGTTTTAATTTAGTTTTATAACATCTCTTCACTTTATACACTGATGGTCTGTCGGGGCATGTGTTGTGTAGTGTGTTTATTCACATTTCCATGGCCTCTCTTGTGGCTGTTTACTTTCAGCCATACTCGTCTTCCGGGGGCGTGTCCGCTTGCAGGGCTTAGCCTACAGACACGCCCCCTACTCTCTTACACGGATCGTGTAAGAGTTACTAGTGTGATTCAGCATGCCTCATGCATATGCATGACATGCTGACATCACACCGTTTAACTGCAGCCTCCGTGTAAGAGTTATAACTCTTACACGGAGGCTTCGTGAATCTGGCCCTTTATGTATCTCATTTTTTTTTGTTTCTGCCTTGTGGCTCAAGTTGTAAATAAATAGCAACTCACTCAGCCAGCTTACAAAATAATAATAACAACAATAATAATAATAGTAATAATAAATTATGTAATAACAATTTCACTTACTTTCTGCAGTTTAACTTTTATGAGAAAAGAAGACAGAGGTAATCCAAAAGGTCTGAGTCAGTTCTGGTATTAAACTTTGAAAAATGGGGAGATAGGAATAACAAGAAACAGAGTACAAAGGATTAGTCCAGATAAAATAACTTTAGCTGGCAGATCTAAGAGAGTCTGTCTGATACCCTCCCTGCGCAAGGAATAAAGATATCTCTATGAAGTTTCAACTACTTTATTCAGCTAGTAAATGGACGAGTATTCTTGTTCTAATACATTATATTCAACAGGTCAGTTATTTTAAGGAAGTTACAGACAGTGGTGGGAGGGTCCAGGAGATCTGATTGGAAAAAATCTGGGACATGGAAAAACAAGGAACCAGTCCCAAAGCTTATAGGTTAGTCCCTTATTTCAATATTCCTAAAAAACACATGAGGGTTTACCAGCTCAGCAGTCTGTGGAACTCATTCTTAATTAAAAGTTTTTATTTTTATTTTTACTTTTAACAAACTAACTATGGCAACACACAAGCAGCTACAAGTATAGAACTATATTTAAGAAAATACTTTTACCTGAGCTCCATTAGGTCTGTCTAACAGCATGGATTACACTCTGATCATTTGGATTTTTTTTACGAGGCTATCACCAGACTTTATTAGCATGTTTTCTAACAAATATAATATGAGAACCTATGTCTGCCTTAGTGAGGGTCATATTCCTTGGCGCTAATTTTGAAAGCTTTATTACAGTGTTCTTTTTTGCAATCTGATTTGTCCTTAACAATGCTAGTATCCCATGTAATATGAAAGGCTGTACCCACTTTTACAGGGCTCATATCTCCCAAAATACATTACAAAAGATTGATCTTTTGTATAACAAAAAGGTTTACAGTCCCTGCTTGTAAGCGGTTCATCCACATGATTAATATGACTATTCCCCCTTCTTCCTCATGATGGCAGACCTTTTTCTATGCAGGGCAGATAGTCACTTAGAGCTAATCTGGGTGACTCTCATTTTATGAACAGTACATGCATCCACAGTAATAGATTAAAGTGGATGCAAGTCACAGTGCTCATTTTTGCTGAGTTCATGGATATGCACAAGTAGGAGGAAAAATGAAAGTAAAGTTTGAGACCTCAGAACCTTTTATATAGGCTTTCTGTGTCCATGGAATAAAAATCCATCAAGTGAACTGCAGAGAATAAAAAAATTATAATAATAAAAATAAGAATCTCAGATCTTCTTTGAGCATAGACAAACTGTGCCTATAGTGTAAAGAATTCAGCAGTGTAGGGTGGTGTCCTTGGATAACAATTTTCACTGCACTGCAAATTACAGATTTTTTGTTAAATGCAAGTCAAGTGGCTAGAGTATTTCTACCTGGTTGCTGTAGGATAGCTGCAGTGACAGGGAGAATATCCCTGGTCTCAGAGCATGGTTCTATTGTTTTCCAGTCTGGGATCTTCACTGTCATGATTCTTCCTGAGTCTAGTAGTTAGTGAGGGTTCTATTCCAGTTCTTCCTCTCTTCAGATTCCAGGTGGTGAAGTCATGGTTCTTTGGCTCAGATTCGTCCTTTCTTCAAGTTCCAGAGGATTCTTCCTTTCTTCAAGTTACAGGTGGTGAAGTCAGAGCAAAAGTGGGCTAAATAACTCTGCGCCTGGATAAATAAAGGGCCAGAAGCTGGGAGGAATTAGGTAGAAGGGCAGTTTGCCAATTTTCTGAGAGAGAGGGTGGTGCCATGAGCTCCAGAATTGTACAAATAATGGAAAGTTCAGTTACGCTAAAAATGTATCGACCTTCTCTGATCGTATCTAAATGAAAATTGCCACAAGCATACTAATTTAATCACCTATGACACACTGTTATTGAATATGAAGATAGTACAATTCATACACAATCAAACCTGTTTGTCTTTGACACATAAGGATTCATTGCTAAATCAAAATGAAAAAAAGAGAACAGAGTAATAAATTAGGTGTTCCAAAGTCCTACACCTTGTTTGAAAACTGGTCAGTGATTAACAATAAATAAATAAAAATTATATATATTAATGAATACATCCAGATACTGGTCCAAAATGTTCAGATGAAGAAGATAAAAATATTTTCCATTAAGAAAGAGCCCCGTAATAAATTGTATATAGTAAGCATTCCAGAATATGAGATGAGAATAGCATGGCAATTTAGTAGTCCCAGGAATGCACTCACAGATATAGTCAATATGCCAGAAAATATTTCCATTACAGAATGAAAGTAAAATTATTCAGTAAATTTCCAGGAATAATGGGGAAAAACAGTTAAACTCCAAACATAACTCCATTGGATGACATTACTAATGTGCTGGTATCCTGGGAAAATATACAAAATGATTTATATCTAAACAAGGATGGCAGAATTCATCTTCATTAAACCGAGCAGAATATTGTCACTTTGATTAGTTATTATACTCACTTAACAAAAATGATATAGTAGCAAGCTATGAAATACTTCTCAGAAATCCAGGCCAACACAGACAGACTCTGGCTGACCATGTTCGCTGATGACTGCAAGCTAGAAGTCATTATCAACTCCCCAAGTGATGCAGACATCCTACAAAAGGGCCTATCTGTGATCAATGACAGGTGTTGGAATCATGGACTGAAGCTTGATGCCAAAAAATGTGTTATTATCCCCTTTGGAAAAAACTCAGTACCCACAAATTACCACATTGATGGGAGCCCACTGAACACTGAAGGGGCCGGTCCATAAGAGATCTGGACACCCAGGTCGACAGCCATCTCATTGCCACTTTGATCAGAAAGTCCTTCTATGCAGCACATCTTATAACCAAAGGTTTCGCATCCAGGAAGAAAGAGGTCATCATCCCTCTCTGCTCATCCCTCATTACACTAATTATCGAATATAACACCTCGTTTGGCATGTACCTGACCAGACACCTACAAGAGCTGGAGAGGGAGCCTTGTGGGTGTAGTACCTATCCCAGTGGATGGCAAGGCATGTGTGCCCGTATGCATATTAGCTACACAGACCTTTCAGTGATATACGACAGACACAGTGGGGGGGGGGGGGTATTTCAGGTCTTGGTCTCAAGAAAAAAACATTAGTTTCTTGATGCCATGATTCAGCATGTGGTGTAACATATACAGTTCCCATACACCCCAGAAGAGACAGCCAACATCATGCAGGACTTTTATGATATAGCCCATTTTCCTGAGGCACTACAGGATATAGACTGTGCCCACATAGTAATAAAGACCCCATCTGGTGAGCTGGGAAGGAGGTACATGAACCGTAAATGGTATTGCTCCATCAGTTCCCAAGGTGACATCTGCAATATGTGTCAAGCCAGTCAGGCAGTTTTTATGACTCACCTATATGGCAGATAGTTATTTATTTGTTTATTAGCTTTTGTTTACTGGGAAAGTCTGTCTGGCAACTGAAATGCCCATTTTCAGTGGAGGCCCAGGGAGAAAAACTCCAAAACAAAGATAGAAATACGTTTGGCAATTCAAAAGAAAAATAGTCGGCAAACATTATTTACAAAGTACTTCAAAGCAATCAGTCATCAAACATTATTTGCAAAGCATATCAGAATAAGGGAATACATGTTTTAAAGATATTGTGGGTAGAATCAAAAATATTATATCAATATACTTACATGGTATCCATAGAGGACTGAGTTAGGACTGCATACTTCAAACCTAATTGCCAGATGATATTTTAGGGCAGATTTGAAATGTTACAGATTACTTAAAAGCCTGATGTGGTATGGAAGTTTGTTCCATAGTTTGGAGGTGGTGACAGAATAGTGAGTCACCATAACAATTATTAGATTTATTAGCAAAAGTTAGTTTAAGTTTGGAGGATCTTAAGTTTCTATTTGGTACATGCCATTGGATGAGATTTGATATCAAGGGTGTTTTAAATGGATGGTGAAGTATTTTATGTGCTGTGAGTAGCTGGGAGAGGGTGATGTGTTGTGGAAGTTCAGTTGAGGGTATTGAGCTCCATGCAATGAAGGAGGGCTGCAGGTTAGTTTGATAATTTTATTGTAGGTGCTTTCTAGTTTGTGTTTGGTGGAAGAGTTGAAATTTGTGAATACTGTTGAGGCATATAGGAGGATAGGAAGGAGAAGTGAGGTAGCAGCTAATTTTTTCACTACGATCAATTAGCAGGTGATTTGCTCTGTAAAAAAGCCAAGTTTAAAGTGTATGTTTTTGATCATCGTAGTGGTCCCAATGTTCAGATCAGATTTTAACTTGCTATCAATGACAATTCCCAGTACTTTGGTATTGGTGACATTTTCATGTTTTGTGTTGTTTGAGGGGATAATATTAAGGTCAGCGTTGTTTTGATTAATGTTTTTAAGAAGGAATAGGATTAGTTTGGCTTTGTGGGGTTAACAGCAACTGAGATTTATTTTCCACTTTTCTATAGAGGTGAAAGCTTCCTGTTTGATGGTTTCTAAGGTGGGAAGATTTGGGGTTGAGCAAACTAAAGTTTAGTCATCAGCACATTGTATTATAATGGTGAGTTTTGATTCCTTGTGCATATCATTAATGAAGATGTTGAAAATTATTGGCCTAAGTATGGACCCTTGGGGGACTCCTGCAATGATTGGAAGGAATGTAGAGTAGGAGTCAATTCATGTTATTGACTGTGTGAGATTGTTTAGGTGGCTGGTGAATCAGATAGTTGGGGGAGTTGGGAGGCCTATAAGATTTCGCCTTTGGAAGAGTAGTTGATGTGAGACCATGCTGAAGACTTTTGACAACTCCAGAACAAGAGTAGAGACAGAATTATCTGAGTTTTTACTTTGATTAATGATATCTAGGAAATCTAGCAGGGCAGTTCTGGTGCTGTGGTGAGGTTGAAAGTCATGCTGGGTAGGAGAAAGTAATTTGTTATCAAGTAGAAAGGCTAGAAGTTGCTGATGTATGCATTTTTCAAGTACTTTGGAGAGGGGAAGAAGGATTGCAATAGGGCAATATTCTGACAGATCAGTGGATTGCTAGCTTTGTAATGGGATTATGAAATAGGGATGTAGTTTTTAATGGCTCTATTAATTAAGTTAGATACAGGGTAGCAAACAGAGTTAGTGGTTATACTGAGGTATTCAGATGACAGGTTGTCAGCAACTAGTGTTGTGAGTTTCATTTTTTGTGTATTTTTGTTGGTATTTACCTGGATGGATTGTATGCTCATTTGGGGTGTGGAGTTAGGATCAGGGGGTTAGGTGGCATTGGTATAGGCTGTTATTGTTTGAGTTAAGTATAGTACTGAATATGAAGTGTTTGTTGAATTGGTCTACAGTGTCCCTGCTGGTCTCAGATAGGAAAGGATTTTGGGTATGTCTGGTTTTAGGAGGTTTATTAAATTTTGTCAAAATCTTTTTGGACTTTTTGCATGCAGTCTGGTTTGTGGAAAATATTTTTTTTATCACAGCAAATGTGTGCCTTTGTGCAGTTTCTGAGGCACCAATACCTATCTAGGTCAAATTGGGTCCTAGTTTTGTGCCATTGTTTCCAGCCTTTGTCTTTATCTGTCATGAGTTGTTTAGTTCGATGGGTTTGCCGTGAGGCAGAATTTATTTTCACTCTTTTATGTCTCAGCAGGGCTTGTTGGTTTAGTATAGTTAAGCATACATTGAAGTGAAGTGAAAGTCAGCTTCATTTAGTGGCAGATACGTGAGGGATTCCCAGTCACATTAAGTGTATCATTAAATATGGATTGATCAAAATTAGTTAAGTTTCTCTCAGAGATGAAGTATAGGATTTGGTGGAGGGGGGATTGTGGTACTCTCTGATACATTTTTAATTTCTCCAAGTCTTTTGGGTTTCAAATACAATGATGGGAATGGACCCCATTCCTAAGTGAAAGTATGATAAACGTTCATGAAATTAGTATTGTTTCAATCTTTGATGTTAGCCAGAAGTGGTTTTTGCAGCACCTGCAATGTGGCCAGTAATGATCCCTTCTGCAATTCATATGGAGTTACATGTATCGGTAAATTCTTTTTTATAAGACCCATTGCTCCTAATACTATTGGAATTGGCTGAGTATCCTTCATACACATTGCCCTCATTTCTGTCTGTAAATCCTGGTATTTTATGACTTTGTATCTCACTCTATATAAAACACTGTAGTCAATGGGTGTAGCAATTTCAATGATCAGTACTACTTTTGTCTTCTTTTCATGGACTACTATATTTGTTTTTTTCACATCTAGTTTTTGAACTCTTGGAAATGGGTGAGCCCATGTGATATAAACTTTAGCATTTTCTATAACGATTTGGAGCTCATGTTTCCAGTGCTTTTCAGCTACTTCAGTATAATGATGTTTGCACAATCCCTAATGCAGCAGTCTTGCCACATTATTATGTCTTTCAGTGTGCAGTCTTTCTGCCATTAGTATATCAAAACCAGCAACAAAATGTGCAATTGTTTCCATTTCTGTTTAACAGAACCTACATTTGTCTGTTTTTCCCACATGTTCAACAGACTTTGTAAACCAATGTAAATTTAGGCCACTATCGTAGACTGCCAAAATTAGCCTTTCATCTTTTAGTTTTAAAATCACCTCTCCTTAACTTTTCCTGCATCCGATACTGATCAACATGAGGTTCTTCAAAGAGTTTTTTGTACTTGCAACTATATTTATGCATTTTCCACATTTCTTGTCTTCTCGTCTGATCCTTCGCCTTATATTCTTTCCTTTGTTTTTTGGCACATTCAGTTGTTGCCTGATTTTTATCTACATCTGGTTTGATTTCCATTCCTGCTTGACGTGGATACGCTTCTGCTAAAGTAAGCAGGGATGTCATCTTAGACCAGCTCTCTTCATTTTTCAAAACTTTCGCTATCTTTGGGTCTTGTAAGGTCAGCAAATTTGTATGCAGTCCTACAATTGCAGATCTATGCATGTAATCGGTTTCATGAGAACATTGACTCCTTCAGAACAGGGAATGTATAGTCTTGGTATACACTGATTTTTATAAATCATTTGACAAGCGTGAAGAATCCTTGTTTTCCTATCCAACCTATCTAACACCTTTTGGGGCTAGTCATTCACTCCAAAACAGTAAGTTAGGACAGGAAGAGCAAATTGGTTTATAGCTTGGACTTTGCTCTTAGATGTCGATATTCTTTTATTTAATTAAATTTAGTCTTTTAAAATATTCCTTACCAAGTTTTATTCACATTTGTTCATGTTTTACTGTTGATCCTTCATCAGTTCCCTAATATTTATACACTCCCTCTTGCTCAAGTTCTTTTATATCACATTCCTGTCCCAAACTGCTGTTTTCTTGGTGCTGCAGCTTTCCTGCTTTAAAGATTGCTTTTGCACATTTATCAATACTAAATGACATTCTTACATCATCTGAAAAAGTTTTGACCACTTGCATTTGTGCTTCTGTTTCGTCATTTGATGAACTACAGTTTTAAATTATCCAAAAAATAAAATGAGAAGTCTTTATATTTTGCTGTTTTCTGTGAGCCAAATTAAAGCCATGACCTAATCTGTTAAATTGACAGCTTAATGGGTTAAGGGCAAGACAAAAGAGCAGCAGTAACAAAGAGTCACCCTAGAATATCCCCCTTTGAATTTTTATCCCTGGAATAATAATTTATCCTTTATCATGGCTTAATTGCAAAGGGGTTTGCCACTGTTGTCATGGTCACTGTAGTGTAATCGATCAGTGTAAGGAGTATCTTTAAATTTTTTCAGCACTCCTGTATAAATGAATGTGAGATACTGTCAAATGCTTTTTTGTAGTTTATCCATGCCATACTTAGATTCTTACAGTTCTCCACTATGACTTTATTTAACAACAAATGATCCTTTGTTCCATATGACTTTCTTTTTTATTACCCTTTTGTTTTATTGCCAAGATTGAGTTTTCTTCTAAGTGACTATAAACTCTATTGGCATCAATTTTAGTGCAGTTTATATGTAGTTGGACGGCCAGTTATTGGCCTATAGTTTTTAGAATAGCTTGCAGGTTCACTCTTAAGTAGGAGCACTGTTTTTTTGTTGCTAACCAGGTTGGTGGCAGTCCTGGGTGTGCATACAAATAGTTCTTACTCATGAGTAAATCTTCATGTAAAAGCTGTTAATAATTTCAGCTAGAAGTTAGGTACTGCAAATAGGCCTGGGGTTTCCACTTAGTAGCTTTTCTTTGCTTAGTTTCAATCTCTCTCTCTGGCTGTTACTTTATCCTGTTTCATATCCTGTACATTTGAACATCTTATTCTTTCATTTAAGATAGCCAAATGCCTCATCATCTAATTAGTGATGCGCATGAATAGATGAACAAAATCCGTGGTGGTGCAGTGGTAGCATTGTTGCCTCACAGGAAGATGTTCTCCCATTCAATTCTCAGCTAGTGTGCAGGGAGTGCCTTCTGTGTGGACTCTGCATGTCCTCCGCGTGGGTTGAGTGGCATTCCGAAAGACATTTGTGAATAGGCGTGCCTTCGTTGAAAGTTGGGCATTGAGCTGGCAACTCGGCACCATGAAAATCTACTGCCAATCATTAGCGAACCGGAGTTCCGCTGTGGCAACCCCTAACTGGGAAAAGCCAAAAGACAACAACATTCTTTCATTTACTTCATCTATCTATTTAGAATCTTTGTTATGTTCCACAAGATCTTCATAGATATTTCTCCAAAATGTATCTACTTTTTTCTTTTTTTGGTGGTATTTCAATTTCTTTTGCCTTGTTTCCAAATTCTCTATAAAAATATTTCGGGTCATCAATAAATTGTTTATTTTGTACATTTCCTTTATATTTCTCTACATATCTTCTAAGTTTTTCTGCCTGTGCTGATATTTTTAGTTTATTGTTTGTGATTGTGGGCAATAGATCTTGATCTGTTCTGATACCGCACATTGCTTTTATCATGTCTGTTTTTCTGAGTATTTTTGTTAATCTGTTCTCTCTTCTATGCTCTTCTAACAGTGACACCTCTTTCTTAATTGCTTTGTAGTTTTCTCTATTTGATACATTCATGATGGCATTTGATTTCTCCCTTTCCTTTCCATTACTGACCTGTTTTTTGTGGTAAGACTTTATTAATTTAGCTGCACAATTATATATCCTATTTACTTCTGTTATATCACATGAATCTCTATGAACAGTCCTAATTACTGTCTTTATTTTATCAAACGTTTAACTTTTGGAGTTTTATTGGCATTCTGTAATCAATTTCTTTCATTGATCTTAATTTGTCTGTCCATCTCTATTGAATCAAGCAAATTTTCTCTTAGATAATTTTTTTCTAAACTGAGGACACATTCTTTGTTCTCCATTTCCTGCAGGCATACTATAGAAAGTTCCACAACATCTTCCTACACAATATTCTCTTTAGTTTCATCCCGTGTCATCTGCTGCTCTTTAATATGGGAACTCACTTGACTATCACACCACAACATTGCCACAGTTTCCTGTTTCTTTCCTTGCTGTGCAATTCCAACTAAACTTTTCCCATGATTTCCTATGGAAGGCTCTAAAGTATCTTCATATGACAACTGATCAGATGTTTCTCACTCCACTGGTTTCTTCTTAATTTGGAGATCCATTACTATATCCTGCAATATTGTCAAAGTTAGATTTTCTACACTAAATCCTTCACTTCACAGGTAATCCATCACCTCACATTCTATTTCTTTAACTTCTCCATTACTAATCATCTTTTCTACTTCTCTTTTTTGTTTTCTTATTTTTTGTATTATGAAATTTTCTATATTCAGATGCCTTTGTTTTTTTTCTTCAAATATCTTTGGTGCTGCTCTTTCTGTTTTTATTAATGTTGTTTTCTCCTTTGCATAAATACTGCACCATATTAAATCTCTTTCTCTTTCCCATGTCTATATTTCTTCTTCAGATGTCTCCTGCTCCTATTGTTTCTCATTACTTGGGGGACCCTTTGTTACATCTTGTTGTGATACAACTTGTGTTAGACTTTCTACATTATCCCTGGGATTCATGATGCTCCATGCAAGAATAAGACTATTCTTGCATGGAGTGGTTCATGTTCATTTAGAATAGCAGGGCACCTTGCATATGCATGTCTGCTCGCCGATGTTTAATTTAAATGGACACGAACCAGGAACAAATGCAGGAGGTACGTTTCAGTAGAGCCTGCACATGTAAAATGCCCCCTTCACCCAGAATGTGCTGTATGGCACTTTAGGACACAGACGAGTGTCAATGTACATAATATTAGAGCCATTAAGCCAGTGTCCATAGACACTGAAATGAAAAGAAAAAAACACAAACACACCTGGAAGGCAGCAGCCATCAAGTACACCCCCCCCCCTGAATATATGCACTCTTGTTCTACATGCATGGAAGCAGTAGGACAAGAGGAAAGTAATAAAATACAAAAAATGTAATTTCTTTTCATTAAATAAAACTGAAATTTAAGTGGTACACAGCTTGTTTGCACTGCAAGCTGCTATGCTTAGTCTGGCTGAAATCCTGAAAATGATAGACAAGTGCTACTGTGATAGAAAATGTCATCAAGCTGCTGTAGGGTAGTGGTACTGTCATGGTTTACCCTGTAGAACATGCTCAGTTCAAATCACCCTCCTGTCAATTTATTTAATAAACTTTTAAGGAATTTGAATGATGGATGTCAATCATATGGCTCACGTATAGCACAGTAAGGGTGGAAATATGCAAAATGTAAATGTAAAAAAAAAATCATACATTTACTGAAAAAAACTAGATTTAAGCAATGCTTTGCTAGTGTAAGCATTGCTTAACTGCTTTCAGCTGTGCTTATCTGGTGTAAGCATTGCTATGCAGATTTGCATGGAGCTAAGCATAGTTCAGCATATTAAAACTGGCCAATCAAGAAAAAGTGCGGGAAAACTGCCCTATTTAAACCACACAGGCAGGAATACAGCCATAACCATTTGAGATTACACACAGCATGACCAAAATGTCAACTGTGGGTGAAGGTGTAAGCTTCTGAGAGCAACGTTGGGGCATCCAGGAGTCCAGGGTCATGGTTGGGCTCCTAGTAAAAAAACATGATAAAAGGCTGCTGCAGGGCCAGTACCAGGGCTCCCAGTATAAAACAGAGGCCCTGGACCAGATTGCATGTGATCTCACCAGTGCCACTGGCATACCCCAGACTGGTGAACTGGTACATCAGCACCACAACAACCTGAAGCATAGGAGGAGAGCACTCTTGGACCAGTGGATCCAAGAAGTCTGAGTGCAGGATGTCCAACGTGTTTGTAAGTATGCAGTCTTATGTATTTCTAACTAAGTATGGAAAAAGTTAGACTTCAGACTGTGCAGGTGTGATTAATGTGTTATCTCTCCCCATACAGCTGCTGTAGGGACATCCCAAAATGTCAATGCTCATGCCCAGTGACCGACCTGGCTGTGTCGGCATTATGGTGAGTACAGAATACCTCATATATTAGCAGTAATAAATTAAAAATATAGTAATGGTAGTACTGCCTGTGTATATAATTGTGCTGTAAAAGTCAGGAACAAATGCCTGTGTCAGGCTGCCAGCATTACAATGGAGAATTTCCAGCTGCTGTGTCAGTAGAAAACAAGGTACAATATGCAGGAGAGGAATAGTAAAATATGTATGAGTATTTCTGAGTGAACCTGCCAACAAAGTGCCATGTCAGGGCTACCATAACACTTAGAAATGAAAAGCATTCCCCTGTGCAGATCATGCAGGAATAGTAAATGTGGATGTCAGAGTTGTACACAGATACGTATGTCAAAACTAATAAAGGTGATCCCAAACACTGGTATGTGTCATCTCACTTGTGCCTGAAAAATAGAAATGTGTATGCATTAACTTAGATCAACTGATGTAGCACTGCTTGTCTCAATACTTTAGAATGGGCATGTCAATAACTGAAAAAAGCAACAGTACATATTTCCATCAGAATGTGTTGCACTTGTGTGTCTGCCAGCATTACCCTGTGTTAACCTTTCAATTTCATCTGTATGTAGCTGTGAATGTACTTGTATAAGGTTAACAGGTGCAGAATTAAAACCTATACTGCATACTCAGGAATCTAAATTGCAGTATGTAATTGTAAAATAGTCAAATATTCAATCCAGCTAATGTGCACATGTTTCTCAAATACTGACACCAGTGTCTGTTGTGTATGCATAATGTGTACAGAAAATGGGAAACAAATAATGCAACATTTGATAAGAAAAGTACTGTGCACAAAAATATGTACTAGATAGAAATGTTACAAGCAACAAACAACACCTCCCCAGTAGCTCAGTCTGATAAGGATTAGGCCTGTAGTTCAGTTTTGCACACACACCATGGTTCAAATCCAGGGACTGCCACTAACATGTCAGTCTGGTTCTACAGTTGTAAACTGTAATCTGAATAGAAAAAGTAATGTACTGCAACACATATGTTTTCCACACAGGTAAAGAAATCTGAATAGAAATACTAGTATGATGTGCATAACTATGAAAATTGTACAATTGCTGTGTTGATCAGCCCCAGTCCTACAAATAGATGCAAGCTAGCTATCCACACTCTGCAGTCTGGCCCAGACAAGCCCCTCAAGTGTCACACTGTCATGGATAGTTTCCCCAGTTGCCAAGACACTCGCACACAGAGAATGTCAGAGTAGTATGTCAAAAGCCAACACATACTCCAGGGCCTGCAACTAATATGTGAATCTGAAATATGTGTAGAAACAGCAATGTAATGTGCACACAGTTCATCTGTACAGGTCCGACAGGTAAAGAAATCTGTATGGAAACAGGTATGATGTGTATAACTAAAATAAGGGTACAATTTATCTATTCATATGTACAGCTGTTGGAGTATTGTAGCAAGCCCATGGCCCAGGTATAGTGTATGTGTGGTCAGAATATAGATTAGTGAATAGCGGGTGTGCCTTAGTTGAAGGTTAAGTGTCGGGCTCACAACACTACACCATAAAAACCAACTGCCAATCATTAGCAGACCGGAGTTCTACTGTGGAGACCCCTAACCGGGAAAAGCCGAAAGACAAACAAGTTTACTGACAAATATACTTGACAGCAGTTGTCAACTGAATCTGTTCCCTTCCCTCACCACTCAACTGATCCAAGCATCACACTCAAACCACCATGGGTATGGTCGTAAATAACCTCTACTGTTGGGACCATTGTTCCATTTGGTTAATCATTTGTTTAAACTGTGTGCATACTAATATTCCCTGTTGAATAATCATTGTTATTGCCTGCCTGACATACCTCTAACTGGCATGCTGTTGCAACTCTGAATGTCATTCCATATATGCATGGGTTCTGTTTGCTATGGCACTGTTATAATTGCACTGTTTTGGGTAAATGGGAATATTCATGTATGCTATTTTGACTAATATTGTAATGTGTTGTTCATGACTAACCAATATTCATTGCTAATTATCACACCATAGTAAGTACGGGAGGGCAGATCCCAGTGGATCTGCATCTCCCATCCGACCTGGCCAAGTTACTTGGTCCCAGCATGTCTGGGACTCAACTCAGACCTCCCTTATCTGCTGGTCGTGCACCATCCTCGTGTGGAACCACTGCAAGTGATGGGGCTCTCCCCTCTACTAGTGGGTATAGTGAGGATGTTGTCACCCAGGATGAGGTTTGTGGCATGGTGTGCAGTGTCCTCCAGATGGAGCTGGATGACCACCTGTGCCAAGTGGAAGGCAGACTGGTGCAGCTAGAGGGGCAGGAGGCCCCTCCAGCCCAGCCTCCAACACAACCACCTTCGGGGCTGTGAAGGAGTAGTGGTGACTGCCATCGGGTGGGGACATCAGTGCCACTACTGCCATCTGGAAGGCTCATGAGCCTACAATTCATAACCGTCCACCCTGTCAAGGTGTTTACACCCCCATGTGTCATACACTGCCCCTGTCTGCTATCTTGCCGGTCTGCAAATGCAACTTCTCCTACCAAACCTCCCTCACCACACTTACCTATAATCCTTCTTTAGCATCCAACTCTTACTTTACAAAAAAGGGACATCTGTCCACCAAAAAAAATCATGTCCCATACATAGCTCTGCATTTCACCCAGAGACATGTACCCATCACACTATCTAGTCCTACCAATCATCCATATTGTATGATGCCCACCCTCTTCCTTGTGGGCATGAGGCTCCAAATTCTAAATTGCTCAGGTTGAAAGCAGCTGTTGCTGCCAAAGAAATGCTGAGCTATGGTCCTTTCCTACACCTGGCCTGCACATCCCTTCCTGTTTCTCATCTTGTTTTTCCCCCTACTTGCTCCAATTTCACCACTTTCCTATCTCCCGTTTTTCCTTTCTTTATTTAAAATTAGCGCGGTTTTAAGTGTCCGTAAGTGGGCGTAAGCGAAGCTGAGCTCACTTAAGCATCACTTAGCTCCATGCAAACCCACTTAAAACTGTTTTAAAGTGACTTAATCACTCTGTCTCCAAAAGACCCTGTTCTGCCAAGCAACAAAATAATCAGCCCTTGCAAGTCTCAACCTAACACCCTGCACACTATCGCCAGAGTGATTTACCACTAAGCCATTTGAGATGTACATAAATGTGATATTTTCTCAAACATATCATGCAGCATAGTCATTCAAGAGTAGGGAAAATGTATTTATATATGTAGATGATGTATGTATGTGTATATATATATCTATATATATATATATATATATATATATATATATATATATATATATATATATAGATATATATATATATATATCTACAGCTATATATATATATATATATATATATATATATATATAAATACACACACACACACACACACACACATATGTCTCTCTCTCTCTCTCTCTCTATATATATATATATATATATATATTTATATATATATATATATATATATATATATATATATATATATATATATACATATACACACACACACATATATATATATATATATATATATATATGGATTCACTTCAGAAGCTCGAATTTACAAACTCTCGAACTTCAAATAACCGAAACCAAAACATCGAGTTTTGTAAACTCGAACTTCTGAAATGAAACCAAAAAAAAAAAAAAGACAAACTTCGCTGTGCCCCCCCCCCCCCCCCACTTAAAAATACCAACCCCCAGATCGCGCTACAGTGGGGGAATGGAAATCTCCCGTCTTGCGCTGTATGTGGAAGCGCAAAACAGGAGATTACTCATTTCCTGTCAACACCACACACAAAAAAAAAAAACATTACGTACACACAGAGCGTACAAGAATCCTTGCCGCTGGGTGTATGCAATGTATTAAGGTAAGTAAACTTTTATTTTTCAACACTACACATATCCGATTTACTGAAATCTTGATCATATGGTCTCGACCATACGAAATTGAGATTTCAGTAATTGATATGTGAAGTGTACCCATATATATATATATATATATATATATATATATATATATATATATATAATATATATATATATATATATATATATATATGTGTGTGTGTGTGTGTGTGTGTGTGTGTGTGTGTGTGTGTGTGTGTGTGCATTGCTTTCGCACATTGGGTCCACACTCTGAGCCTCTCACTGCAAAACATCTAACCAAAGTCACTGTTAATTGGAGTGAAGGGGCCCAAAATAAGTGTCACTTGTAATTATTGACATCATCCCTTCCTCCACTGCTGAACAGATCTGCCTTGCAACACAATAACCAACACTTG
>NC_056735.1:469374512-469387012 GCF_019279795.1 Protopterus annectens
AGCTATTCCACAGGAAACATCATCCAGGGCTCTCTACAGGTAGCATATGCATAATATCAAAAGTCTCCCAAAGGCATGTGTTGCAATGTGTAATGGTGTACTGAGAACAAGGCTGAAACCTACAGACAGTATTAATAAAGATAGATGTGCTGCGCAAGCAACACCTCACTCCACCTCAGGCCCACTATCCCCATCTTTACCTTGCTGGTGCCAGTGTACACTTTTAGGTTTGCTGTTCATTAGCAGGAACTATGCTGGTAGACATGGTGTTGTGAATTTGTGACACTACAAAATGACACTCATGTGTGGCACATAGTTGTCAAGCATATGTAAAAAGGCTGATGATGGGACAGGGTGTCATCCTGAAACATAACAGTGAACTGAAGCATACATTCAAAGCTCGCTAAGAATGGCTGTATCAGAACACAGTCAAGGTCATGAATTGTGCCAGACATAACCCTGACTCCACAACAATAGTGAAAGCACTGTGTGCCCTCCAAGGGCTGTGCACATGAGTTGACCTTACCATCGGGCACAGCTGCGGGACATTTGTAGGGTGGTGTGACCAAATAATGGCAAGTGGAGATGGGCCATGCGATATCCCTTCCAGGAATAGTGACTGCTGTAGTTCACTTAACAGGTGCTGCAACAAACCATTGTGTTAAGGGTGTGCACACTTATGCAGCCCACATATTGTATGCATCTCAATCAGCATCTGCACAACTAACATATTTGTTTCATACTGAATTTGATTGCACAGTTCATATGTCACATATCAGGTGTGTGTAATGTTAGCATAGTCAGTATTGTGGCATTATGGAATATCTGGGAAGAGGATGACATGTCAATAAGGGTGCGTACACTCCTCATTGCCACAGAAAGCTTTGAAAGTTGTCAGTATAACTGTATGTTATTGCCCATACATGCACTGCTGATGATGAGATCTGCAAATCAGACATCAGGCATTCAGTATTGACATCTGTCCTCATATCATCCCAGGTATGTGTCAGACAAATACATAGGGGCTATGAGCACCAGAGCAAACATAACTGTCACACATATAAACATTCAGCAATGACATGTACACCCTGGAGTTATGGTGCACAGTATGTGCCAAGGTGCTGAACAGGTGCACAGCAATACTGTGTACATGGGTGCAGTGTGTTCCAGGGGAAGGGGCATCACCTCCTAACACAACTCATGCATCACAAAGATGTATAATTTTAGCAACAGGGATTCAGTAAAGTTGCAGTGCATGCTGTTGAGTGCCATATGTCATGCATGTTGACAGTTGGGTAATGAGAGGTCTGTGTAATATCTTTGTGCCACCTCATCTGTAAGTGTGTGCGTGTGTGCGTGTGTGTGTGTGTGCGCGTGTGTGTGTGTGTGTGTGTGTGTGTGTGTGTGTGTGTGTGTGCATGTGTGTAGAGGTAAGCAATGATGTGCAGGTCTTAAAGTACGTATTTTGTTTTTCCCCTCAGAGGTGGTGAGGTGGGTCAGGGTCCTTCCTGCAGTCAAACTGATGTTAGTGTCCATACATACTCTGACAATGATGATAGGTATGGTAAGGCACAGGCAGAGTTGTCAGGGGCTTAAGCTGTGCCATCAGTTAACATTCCACTGTTATCCACCCCATCCCCGCACACAGTCACATTGCCTATACATAACCCATCACCAGTAGCTATAGATGAGGGACAGTTGGTGGGTGGTGGCATGGGACAGGACAGTGTGGTGACTATGGCAAGTGTGTCTGGACACAGTAGCCATAGCCGGATAACGGGCGTACTACACAGACAGATGTATAGGAGTGCTCATAGGAGGGCTGCTGGCCATCATGCTCCAGGCAGGAGTGCCACAACAGGTGTCACCAGACGCATGCTTTGGGCCATCATGGAGGCACAAGAACATTTGGAATGTTATACCAGACAGAGTCTCGGGCTTCAGAGGGCTACTCATTCTGCTGTTATTGACAACATCCATGACCTTGCAGGTGTCCACTGTTATTTTGCAAAGGTCCTCGATAGATGGTTGGGTGAGATGGTGGAATCCTCGACCGTGTAATGTCTGTGTTTGAGAATATGGTGGGAGTAGGGTGACAGCCATGTGGACGTAGGTCAGCAACACCAACAGGTGGAGGTCTACGTGGGCATGCAACAAGTTGCAGCCACTCCTGTAGTGGCAGTACCAGCACCAGCACTGCTGGGGGTGCTGGCCACACCACAACATAGCAGGCCACATGCACGTGACTCTGGCCGTTCCCAACAGGGAACCAGATCCAGCAGACATTTGACATCCTCAGTGGAGAGTGCCATATCTAGCCTTGAACCTGGTAGTGCCCGTGGAACCCCTGGCAGGCACAGTTCTCGTGTCTGTGACCATAGACGGTGAACTGCACACCCTGGCATGCATGGTCTGCAGCTGTCCAAAAAACCTTGTATAGGGCAGCCACATGGCAGAGCTGTGTGCATGCATACACACACACACACACATCACCAACACAGCTAGGGCAACCCCATACCTACACACAACACATCTTCACAGCCCAATGAATAATGAAAACCCCTGACACACACACATGATGTCAACCAAACAGCTCAGTCTAGGTCTCTGACAAACCAACAATACACTCTGTGCATATGATGATACCTGTGCCACATCCCTGTCATCCATAATATCGATATAGGTACAGGCTAATATGGGTTTAATGCACAGGGTGAATGTAGTAAGGCGTACCAATGTAATGCTGTGTAACATGTTCTCAGCAGAAAAGTTTAATGCTTACATGTCAGGATGTGTAGCAATCCAGCCATGATGCATTATAGCTGTTAACAATGACTGATTGTGGTCTGCATAATGTATTCAGTTTGTGTTGTAGGAGTCTATGTATTAGCAGGATGTTGGTCTGCTGTTGTTTCCTACAATGGGTATGGCACTGTGGTGACACCTTGACTGTGCCATATCTTGGGTACAGCTGAACACAAGTATAAAAGGTTATGCATGTGCCACATGACTAATAGGTTTGAGGGTTGTATACAGGTGAGTGCATGGTGGCTGATGTCACCAGCCCTTCTACAGTAGACAATGGTAAGTGTATTGGATGGCACACACCACATGTTTGTGTATAACACACACACACACACACACACACACACACACACACACACACACACACACACACACACACACACACACACACACACACACACACACACACACACACACACACACACACACACACACGCATTGGCTTTGATTCAATACACAGAAAATACTGTACATATGGATGTACTTACTTTTGCAGTGAACCCATTTTAGCCTATGTAATTCCACCAAGTCAAAGTAGGCAAAATGTCACTTCACTAAATAATCAGCCGCTAGTTTAATGTCATTGATGATGGTACTGGCAGGGTATATGTCCCCTTCCCCAATGTAGTGCAATCCTGGAGTTGGTAAACATAGGTGTGCTGGTGTGGGTGGCACAGCCCTTCACTTTGGAGGGTGTGGGGGTGTGTAGAACTGCACATAGTGTAATTGACAACTACTTAACCTGTTAACATAAACTGTACAGTATTACAGCTGACTAATCAGGGGGATACACAAAACAATAACCCCAATGAGGGTGGGTGTGTCCACAAATTCCACACCCACTAGATATACCAACTCCAGTATCGCTGTACAGCTATGCAGTGGTGAAGATAGTATTTACACATCTACTACTAGTTTTGATGGAATAAATTTTCACTAGATGATACCTTTGAAATGTTAGCAATTGCCAGTCAGTTCTCAGACAGATGATCTCCTGGGACATGTATTTTCTGCCAACTGAAGTAGATCCCTTCACATACACACACACTTACTTTGCAATACTGAGAGCAGAACCCCTACCTAGGTACTTATTGCTACTAATGTGCTTGGCCTTAATTGCACACACCACACAGCTTTTAGGATGAGGTGTGTACTTAGTGTCTTGTTAAGTGAAGAACATCACCAGGCCTTGTACAGTATGGCAATGGGGGATGCACTTGGTTGTTAATGAACAATACATCGTGTGACATACTGTTATATACACATTGTCAAACACATAACAGTCATAAACACATCTGAGAGACCTTGGTTTATCAATGCTAACTACCTTGTCAATGATTCCATTCTGTTACAGGTAATTTGCACACAGCGCATGCATCATTGGTCTGGATAGTGTAATCAGTTACCTGTATGGTTGATGGTGACAGTGGTCCTCATACACTGGACCTTGGGAAATGCACTGTAGGTACCATGGTGTAAAGACAGCATACCCAGCACCCACAGCCCACATTGGATATTTTACTCACTGAAACCCATGATAATACTCTGACATACCCACAATCACACATTGACCTGGACTGCAATACAACCCCTGGTCTATCTCATCAGTGTTATTACAGGGATATGCCATCTATTGCACATGCCACAGGGATAGTAGGGTGACAGTTTGTCATGGCTTTCCTACTGTCAGTAACATCACTATGACTTATACTGTATTGCAAGGTGTATTGTAGTTGGATAATGTGGCCTCAGAATGCTGTATCCTACAAATATATACACTTGCACACATACACACACTTGCCAGGACTCGGACGGTAACCCATGCCTATCTACCCATTTGTACAACAGTGTTGTGCTGGTACTGCAAGCTCCAGGTAGCCCATAGGGTGAAGTGGTAACACAATGCACTTAATGTCCATTACAACAGCAGCCATTTCTAACTATGGCAATTGGGGTGTAGTGGGTGAGAAGGCCCTCAAAGCATTATCAACTACAAGTTTGCAAACACACAAATACTGTTATTCTCAGTAATGTACACTGACACATTTCTCAGTACTGGGGTTCATAGGTGCAGGTGTTCATAGGTTCATAGGTAGGTATTAGGCTATTAGCCCAAGAGCCTATGTAAGCCTAACCAACAAGGTTCCCTGGCTTATGCCACCCAAGAAAGTTATTCTCCTGTGCCCCTGATGAGCAAAGCCACAGAAGTGATCCCTGGGGTGTATTTCCTATTTCCCATCCACTCATCAAATTTTTTCTTGAAGAGTGCTAATGAGGAACTTTGATTGACAAGGATGGGTAGCTTGTTCCAGAGTATGGGAAGTCTCTGGGACAAGAAATGTATCCCTCCACCATGTTCTGTTTATTTTAGTGACAAGGTTTAGGTCCCTTGAGCAGGTAGCTTGGAGGGATTGGGATTTCTTTAGGTGTAGCACATCCAACAGCTCTGGGTTTGACATTGCTTTATATGTTCAGCAGAGATCACCTGGGAGTCGTCAATATGCTAAGGAGTAAAGCTGGAGTTTTTTGAGATGGTCAGTGTAGGGCATCTGTTTGAGGCCAGTAATCCTCTTTGTGAGGTACTTTTGTGGCCTTTCCAACTGCTGCAGATGACTTGTGAAGTACATTCGAAAAGAGGCATTGTACTCTATAATGGATCTAATGAGTGTCGTGTAGAGGGGAACAATGACCTCTTTTTTCCTGGATGAGAACACTTTTGTGATGAGGTGTGCCATGTAGAAGGATTTCCTGACTACTGTAGTGATGTGATTATCAAAGCAGAGACTACTGTCCACCTGGGTTCCAAGGTCTCTTATCACACATTCGGCATTAAGTAGACTGCCGCCTATGTGGTAGTTCATGGGTACAGAGTTTTTACCAAAGGGGATGACAATGCACTTTTTGGCATTGAGCTTGAGGTAATGGCTCTGACACCAGGCATCTGTCTCAGTGAGGCCCTTTTGTAGGATGTCCACATCATTTGGGGACTCAACTATGGCTCCTAGTTTGCAGTCATCTGCAAACTTCATTAGCCAAAGGCCTTCTGCGTTAGCCTGTACTTCAGAGAAGTAGATACCAAACAGGAGGGGTCCCAGGAGTGAACCCTGTGGTACCCACTTGTCACTGGTTTGAAGTCAGATTTGGAGTCTGCAACTTTTAAAGTGTGGGTTCTATCACTGAGCCAGTTGGCAATCCATCTTGTAATGTAGGGATTTATACCTAGTTTAGTGAGTTTAGCTATAGGTCCAGAATGGGCGATGATGTTGAAAGCCTTGGCAAGGTCAAGATAGGCTGTGTGAACCACTTTACCCTCATCTACGGCTTTGGTGAGTGTCTCAAAGAAGTCAATCAGGTTCAGCAGGCAAGATATGCCTTTTACATTCCTGAACTGGGTGGGGCCCAGAGTTTGGAGGCTACCAATGTCTTTGTTTATGAGGTCCATGATGATATGTTCCATGGCCTTGCAGACCAGGCTCATCAGGCTAATAGGTCGATAGTTCCTGGGATCAGTGGTGGCTCCACCTTTGTGGAGTGGGATAACAGTTGCTTTGTGCCATTCAGTGGGCGCATAGCCCAATGTGAGGCTATGACTGAACATGGTGCTTAGGTGAGGAGCCAGTTTGTTCTGAAGTTCATGTAAAACGCAGATTGGGATGTTGTCTGGTCCCATGGATGCTGTGTTTTTGGCTTTAGAGAGTGCAGCTTTTAGCTATGTAGCTTTGATTACAGGGACTTTGCATTCTTCCTGTATAGATATGAGCCCTTTAGGGGGTGAGAGGGGGTAAAATTAGCAGTGAACCTATCTAGCAGTATGTTGGCAATATCCATTGGTTCTGTAATTTTCATGCCGTTGTGCTGTAACTCAGAGCAGATCTGGGTGTTGCCATTGAGATTCTTGGCATAGCTATAGAATGCCTTGTAGTTGTCCTTAGAATCAGTGGCAATTTTGTTCACATAGCTAGCTTTGGAGGATCTTATAAGGAATCTCATCTTCTTACTGAGGCTAACCAGGCAGCACCTCCACTCATGGGATTTTACTCACTTTTGCAACAGTTTCTTCCTTCTGTTGTAGAATGTATTTATGTCAGGGGACCACCAGATTGGCTTGATTGTTTTTGGAGGATAGTGTGTTCCCAGGTGTGTACCAGGATATTGTCCATGGAGATATGACAAGAGTAAGGGAAGTGGGTACAGTGGTATCATGCCACCTGATGTTTGTCAGTAGGCCATCTATCAACTGATGCCACGTGAGTGATCCTCAGGGTGAGAGTTAAATGCAACATCCAAGATTCTGATTACCTCTTGCAGAGGGCCAGTGAGGTGCTACAATTGACATGTATGCAACATATATTACATAACATGGCTAGTGTCTGTGTTGGAGACCTGTACCCAAGCATGTTCTGTTAATTGTGGAAGTGTAGTTGAGGTATCCATGGCATGTGGTGCATACAAGGTGGGGTTTCCTAGCTGTGGCATTCATAACACAGCTGGGCAGACATGTCAGTGTCAGTCAAGCATAGATAGCCTGTAAGTCAAGACTGATACCTGACATCTGTCCATCTGTACAGAGGACAGAGAGACATTAGCTAGCCAACAGGTTATGCATTAGGATGAATGTTTGGACAGACAGACGTCTGACACTGATATGTATGCCATTACTACATGACAGCAACCCTCAATGTCATGTCCTATACTCATAGTAGTCTGTTAATATCCACATATCAGATCACTATCCAGTAGCAAATACTTAATAACACACAGCTCACACACCAAGAACATGATAGCCAGTACTCAGAGTCCATCTTTGCATGAAGGGGTGTTTGGTTCCAGTACTACAATCTGCAATCTACTCTTACTTGGGACAGCACTGTTAACAGTAGTAACGTAATGATACACTACATGCCAGTGTGACTGCATATAACCTAGGATACTTGCCATGTACAAAACACATTCAAATGGAAAAGATTGTTGTACAAGCCATATATACTCAGGTGTCCCAGACAGTAGACTCACACCCCTTGCTACTGTAATGACAGCACATAGAAGCATGTTATGTACATGGAATTCAATACACTTATTAAATATGCCATTACCCTACTATTTCATCAGACTGAAATGTGATCAGTAGTTACCAGGGCTGAGCCATGCTTAGTAGGTGTCAGCATTGCTGAAATGTAAATGCTAAGCAGATTTATGCAGTGGTAAGCAAAGCTTACACGGTCTAAGCACCTTTTCGTTTAACCATACATTAGCAGCGCTTACCATCAGGCAAACCCACTCAAACCCACTTAAATCTGAATACTGCTCCAGTGTATGGTACCATATCGGCATGCATGTTTGTAGGGCCAGACCAACACATGTCACGTACCACAGTCAGGCATCGGATTACACTGTGTATTGGCCCAGTATATGTAGGGTTAATGTGAGAGTGCCTTAACCACTCTGTATCCAACAGTCCTTGTTCTGCCTACCAACAAAATAAACAGTCCTTGCAGATCTGGAACCCAGGAACCTGTACACTACAGTCAACAGTTAAGCACTAAGCCATCACAGCTGTAAAGAAGTTTGTTGTTTTTTTTCAATATATCTGTAAGTACACATACTGAATAGTAGTGTACAACTGCTTTAACTTCTACAATTATGTAGGACTTGTTAGTGAAAATAGTGTTGAATCAATATGTTGTTATATCTATATAAACACATATCAGATAAATATGGTGGGATACATCTGGGAAGGTATATACGACACTCATGTTTACACATAACAAGGATATATACATATATATATATATATATATATATATATATATATATATATATATATATATATATATACATACATACATACATATGTAGCTATATGTATACATGAACGTACACATACATATTTATATATGTATTTATATGCATCTGCATATATATATATATATATATATATATATATATATATATATATATATATATTCATATATAGATCTATCTATCTGTATATATATATATATATATATATAGATATATATATATATATATAGATATATATATATATATCTATATATGGGTCCACTACTTATTACCAAAACCTCATTTGACCGAAGCCCATTTGACTGAGACCAGAATACCGAAAGTTCATTTTACCAAAAGCCCATATGACCGAAAACTCATTTGACCGAAAACCAGCAATGGCAGGTATATGCCCATTTCCCCACTGTAGCGCAACCCTGGAGTGAGAATATTAAGTTGAGGGGGTGTGGGGGGCACAGCTCCCTACATCAGGAGGTGTGGGGGGCATAGCCCCCCACATAATTTCAGTTTATGTACTATTATATTCATGGGTATCCAGTAAACATCCATGAAAACTTATAACATCAGTACAAGGTTGTTGCAAAATGTGGTTGGGCTATGCCCCCCACACACCCCCAACTTAATATTTTCACTCCAGGGCCGCGCTACAGTGGGGAAATGGGCATATACCTGCCAGTGCTGGTTTTCGGTCAAATGAATTTTCGTGGCCCAGCAACAGTACATATGGCAAATATCTGGACATAGTATCACACTAGGTAAATACACTGAGCTGCTAGGCATGTCACAAAGCAAAGTGCAAATTATAGGCAGACTGCCACAACAGTGGCCTACATTTCTTATGGGGGAATACACATGTACTTGCATATATATAGTAGGCACTACAGGCATTTAACAGCATGGAGTTACAGCCACCAGTGTGAAAGTGCATACCCACAACCAATCTGAACACAGCCACAGTCATATATGGCAAGCCTAATGAATATTACAGTATATGGACTGTGTGAATAACACCATCCTCATATGTGCCACTCACACACTAACCCTATATATACTGGCCCTACAAACATGCACGCTGATAGGGTACCATACACTGGAGCAGCATGCAACATCAGATAGAACTGGACCAAGAACAATGACATCAACCACAGTCTGTACACTGGCCAATTACATATTCACAATACACACTCTGTCAACAATCACCATAAGTACACAGATCTTACTACTGTGCACACTACAACAGAATGTCCAGGTTTTGTCCTTAAATATAAGGACTACTATACATAACATGTCTAGCAGTCTGATATCTCACTGGCGTGTTATCAGGTATGATGTCAATAAATAATGATGTACTGAACATATGCATCCCTTACTGCATGACATATGGACAAAGGTTGAGAGACTTGAGGGTGGAGCCACAAACACAGGGCCAATATTGACATGTTGCTGTGATAAACTCATACATTTACTGGTGTAACAGGGTTTGTTGTGACATATGTCTTCTGAGGGATATGAAGTCCGTAACTCACATGGATGTCACATGCACTGACTGCAATCATCAGAGTATGCTACTGGATTTCTAAAGAAAGGAAATGTGTGAGTAACATAACATATGTAAGACTCCAAACTCTGGCCAGTCTGCAGATAGCCCTACAGGCGAGAGTTTTCTCAACCACATAACACTGTCATGTCAGATTTTAAATCATGTAGAACAGCCATATCCACACAAACCCTATTAAACCGACATTAGTTCAAATGTAGAAAAGCAATACTTACATTCTGTCCCCATGTCTGGAACATCCCCCTCCTGTTTGTTGGCCTGTCTCCACAGTGTATGTTGTAAGAGGTATTTCCAACTACCCTCTGTGATGCTGTCTGTCAAACACCCACATGAAGTCCTGCTCACAGTGAAGGAAAAGGGCCAACACCCACATGAAGTGCTTAGTTATAGGAGTGTGCTTCCATACAATTGGCTATAGGAATGATACCACAGCTGTTCCACATGCAATTATGAAGTGGGGGATCGCAATTTGTGCATAGGCCATCAGCTGATCATGAGAATCACTTACAAAACTCAAGCTGCTGTCTAAGCAAAGCAGATGTACTTTTTCACATCCACCAGAGATGGAGTGAGACAGAGAGACAGACAGAGACAAAGTAGGAAAGGAAGGGGTAGGAGAGTAAAAGCCAAAAGTGTTTGTGTATGATCCATGAGTGGTGAGTGGTATCTGGGCATTATTACAGTTGCCTATATTGTGTATTAATCCATACTGTCACATGGTAATTGCACATGGCTGTACACCTTTATGGCTGAGGATTGTCTTCAACAATCTCTACAGTGTTTGGAAAATGTTGTCCTTGTAATGTGGGCAATGGGACATGTAGAGCCTCAATATAATGATGTAGCAAAACCCACACTGCAATGGATCCTGTCATTACACAATCACGCCAACACCCAAACAGGACACTGATGACACACACACACACAAACACACACACACACACACACACACACACACACACACACACACACACACACACACACACACACACACTTACCAGTACTGAGTTTCAGAACCCTACCTGACTATGTATTGTTATTGCATTGTTATGCAGTTATTGCACACACCATGGAGCTTACATGTTGGAGAGCTCTCCAAAGGTATCTTTGAAGGTGAGTGACATCAACAACAGTGATAAAGGAGGGATAAGGGTAGTGTAGTACATGTGACTGTCCACAAAAGTAGGTGTCAAGGAAGACACACCCACACTCTCTCATGGAATCACACACATTATCACAGTTGGCAGGATCAGGAATAAAACTCCTACCTAAATAGTTTGCGACACAACAGTATTACTCAGTGATCACACATGCCACAGAGCTTATCTAGCTGATATACGGCTAAAGATCAATGTGACTGACATCAGCTGGCATGTTACAGTAGGGCAATGGGAGGTGTAGTGAGTGTGAATGGCTTAAAAATCATTAACCTCCACACACACACACACACGCACACACGCACACGCACACACACACACACACACACACACACACACACACACACACACACACACACACATTTGCTGGTACTGAGATGCATGGGCTCATTGCGTCACAGGTGTGTAATAGGTGACTCTGCCTTAAAACTGTACAAGGCTAGGCAAAGGGAATACCTTGGCATCAGGCCACATGACAATGGCCTCCATTGTGGCTCAGGGGTGTAGTCCCTGGATTAGCCCCAACAGGTGACTATTGTATTCACCATCCACTCATCTGGGTTACTATTGTGGGTGGCCAGTGCTGTGCAATGCTTGCCATGTATGTGATCTATATTCCATAACATGGACAGTGTCTGGGTTATGCACATGTCCCACATGCATGTTCTGTGATGTGTGGAAGTGTACTTGAGGTCTCTGGGGCATGTTGTGTGGACAGATTGTTATCTTTTGATGTGGCATTCCTGCCCTCATATGGTGAGACCTGGCTATGGAACCTAGGTCGTGCTTTCACCTAAATTGACAGCATGATAAAGGTATTCAGTGGCATTAGTGGCATCTGTCCATACAGAGCATCTGTATAAGGCTTGGTATTTTCTTTATGGGTTACATTTGCAGACTGTACAGTTCTTGCAGACGTACAGTGGGCAACATAGCAAAAGGACCACTGTAAGCATTTATTTGCCTACTGTAGGGATGGAACAGGGTGCCATGTAGTTTTACTTGCTGTATAACACACACACAACTCAGTAGATATAACACATCACAGTATGTTCTGTTCTTATTGGTACTGTTGTGGTCTACAGGCATGTAGTGCATTGCAACCACACCATGATTACTATCTGTGAGGCAATATTCAAGGAACTACGAATATAGTGGTTGTTGCCTAGCCAAGTGTG